>NW_019394158.1:4130-5781 GCF_000648675.2 Cimex lectularius | reverse complement strand
TGATTAAAGAACATTGCTTTAAAGTAACTAGTTTCTTTTTTTTTGTTTAATACCAAAATCCTGCATTATTTTCCGGACAACCCAATAGTAGAAAATAAAATAACGTCTTTCAAAGCTAGTGTGTAGTTACTTCGCAAGACCTTCTGTGAGTTCTGTTTAATCATTTCAGGTACAATTTTATTAATGAATAATTCCTTAAATTATAAAAATATATGCTTAGTTATTTAATTTTGTCTATAATCTATCGTACAAAATTTAATAGTGAAGGATTGTACCTGTTTCTGTGCGAATAATTGTATTACAACGTCAAAACACGGCACCCTTGTCAGAATAATAGATTCAATAGTTCGTCCAACGGTAAAATGAATTACACAAGTTAAAACGCACGCTTATAGCCCTGTAAACATGTAAAATGTAAAACTGCAATTAAACGAAGAGTATAGAATTTCTTTATTCATTAAATCCATTATATTTAGTGGTCTTTTGACCAAATTACTTCTTTCAATTAATTAATATTTTTATGTAATGTTCTGGTTGAAATGAAAAAGTTAGTTTAAATTTAATAACTTTAGATGAGACGCCTGCGAGTGTTGAACTTGGTTAGTTCAACAATTATTAAACTTATACAATTTCAATTTAAACTGTTGTTCAATTAATGAAAATTATAAAATATATATAAATCTAATCTAATTCATCACAAATAAGTTACAAAAAACAAGTCCTACGACATTTTGGTTTCATAAATTAACTTAATTTTAAAGTCAGTTAATTACACTGATATTGTGGGCTTATTGTATACCCTGTTTTGTTCTACTAGTCCTCGTTCATCGAGCAACTTGATTAGTAGGCCAGGTTTCAGTGGTTGAATCTCTTCTACGGTTAGTATGTCCCAAAAACTTCCTCCTGCAGTTTGATAGTAGGTGTGTTGGTGTTTCCTCTGCTTCTTTGCAGAATCTGCACGTGCATTGTTGGTTCAAGCCAATCTTCTTCAGATATCAATTAAGTTTGCAGTGCCCTGTTAAGAATTGCAATTTTTTTCTTCTTCCTTTAATACAATCTGTTATCTCTTTCCTTCCTAAGTTTGTTAGGAGGTTCTTGGATTGTGACTTCCATTGTTCCCTGATTTTCTTTTTATCCTTCTATTAAGGTGTCCATTGATAATATGTATTCCCATGTCACAGAAGGGCTTCAAGTACTTTTAGTAAAAAAGAAAAGATCTTAGGCTGATTGGTCTGTAGAATATAACTATCGTTAACTAGCAAATAGAATTTATCACTAACTTTACTTTCATCAATAATCAAACAAGTCACACAGCACACTGAATCTACAAGATGTTCTTCATAAACTTTATCTAGAAGATTTATAATATTCTTTCTATATTTTACATAAAAATTGCCATTTTTCCATTAAATCACTCAGTTTTACGTATCAATTTTTTTTCTCAAGAAAATGGACTTATTTAAATTTCTTAATTATTTTAACTATTGGGTTGTCCGGAAAATAATGCAGGATTTTAAGTTTTCATTAAAAAAAATCTATATAAAATATTCTGTTTACGTTTACAGGATTACTCATTTGTATGAATGTCAACACTTATTAATCCTCTTCCAAATGATATTGTTTGTTTACCTCTGTAGCATTCCGCTACTTG
>NW_019394158.1:0-3592 GCF_000648675.2 Cimex lectularius | reverse complement strand
GCCCTGAAGATGATCTCAATAAAGATCGAAACGTTGGCACGATAAAGAAAATGTTTTTCTGAAACCTATATCACACCAGACCGCATCTCACGATTTCTAAATAAATATTCCGCTAATGTTGCGAACTATTGTTCTTTCTGTATGAGTTAGTAGAATATTTGAGAGTCTTTTTTTATAGATTTACAAGGCCATTATGAATTTAACTGTATCTCTTTGTTCTACAATGGGCGCTGTTTTAATCGAAAATGAAAAAGATCATATAGTTATTATACACAGTTATTTAATACCATGGCATAGTCCTTGAATGGAACGACAACACATATTCAGAGATATCGAAATATTTTTTTAAGGCGTGAAAACACGATAGATCCGCTTACACTTATGACGCACAACACGTCTTCAGGCGTTTATAATTGGATAAAAGATCACCTGAGGTCGGATCATTATTCAAAGATGGATGACCTTCGAGGAAATGACACCAAACGACCCAAAGTTTATATATAGATCTACATCTAATCTAAAGGCAAATTAATAATGTTGCGGAAGAAGGATGCCCCTTTGCACAGGGTAAAGCGAATTCGGGGCAAAATCCGGTTAATTATAATTGTAACGAGCAACACGCAACAAAGCCCCGCGATGCGGGTTTGCCTAAGGGTAAGCCATGGGGAGCTGCATTAGCTACACGTATTTACCTATGTTGGATGTGGAAAAGAACTTTAAAAATTTCTAAATACCCATAACGAACGACAGGGAAATTTAAAATAATATTATATTGAAAATATTAGTACGAGGAGAGAGAGAGAGAGAGAGAGAGAGAGAGAGAGAGAGAGAGAAAATGACTGAATGGATGAAGTTTTATTAGTAATCGCAGAAATTTGGTTTAGCAATATATCCAAAGGATGAAGCAAAAAGCATTGATCTAATTTGACCACATTTACATCATATCAAAGAAAGAAAGAGAGAGAGAGAGAGAGAGAGAGAGAGAGAGAGAGAGAGAGAGAGAGAGAGAGAGAGAGACTGAAAGATTAATAATAAATTTTGGTCCTAATTAACAACTCCTTTTAATCTCAAAGCGTTTTTTAAATTATTATTATTTTTAACAATTTCGACGCGCAGAAAGAGGCCGACAACATATAAGAGTAGCTCGATTAACACAAAGAGGATTAACGCGGTAGACCAGCCCTCAGCTCGGCCTCACGTTTGTTTTGGTCCCACGGCGATTTTCGTCGCTTATCCAAAAGAAAATGATACCATCGCTCGTTTACATTTTATTTTTATTTCACTGCATTCTGCTTGTTAACATCTTTACATAGACTGGTCACAATAAAATGTTTTAAATACAATTTATCCTCTTGTTTTATTAACTTTAATTATTTACATTTTTACAATACCATTTCAATTTATTGTTTTACCTGTAACCAAATTTGATTGAAATGTCTGCTGCAATTGTTTAAAATGTTTCAACTTTATGCACCACTATTTTGTTTTGAATATAGATGATATCCTCGGATGACGTACGCGTATATTGACGTCATCAGGAGGAGCAACTGGCACAAAATGATTGTACTTAAAGAATTTAAATGTCAATTTAAAGAAAACGCATGTGTTTTCGAAGTTCTTTTTAATTTTTTTTACCAGCTACTGATTTCATTGAAACCACAGTCTGGCAGCTTTACTCAAATTGTACAAGAGGATGCTTTATCTCTGATTTAATTATTTTAATTACCTTTCAATCTTTCGTCCACCTATCGAAAAATATACCCGCTTCATCTGGACTTTAAAATTATTGTTCAAGTAATTAAGGTTTTTAGTTGAGATAAAAAAGTTAGTGTCACGAGCGGGATTCAAACCCCACGATCTTCGACTAGGTACGCTGCTGCTCTACCACTTGAGTTATCGTGACCTCGATCCACTCGGACACTAACTTTCCATCTCAACCCAACATTTTGAATTTCCCCTCCTTTTGCCATTTTTATCTCAACTAAAAACTTAATTAATTGAAAGATATTAATTGGTCAAGCGGACCAGGAAAACTAGTGAACTTAATTTTTAATTTGAAAAATATGATATATGCTAATGTTTTTGTTTATTAATTGATAATAAATGATCGTAGTCTTAATTCATTTTGCATTAATCAAAAAGATTATCTAACTGTTCTTTATCGTTAACATTCAAGAGTATTGACATCAATCTTTGCTTTGGGTTGAGATATTTAGACAGATATTGCCAATGGAATAAAGGCAAGGCATCTCAATAACAAAAAATGAACCATTGTTTCAGATTCTTGTAGCTGCATGTGCACTAAAAAATTAAATTGCAAAATTAACACACCCCCTGAAATTTTAACGTATTTATTCTTATTTTGCATACCAAAAATAGGTTTGGTAGTAAAAATAAGACATTATTGAGTAAAGAAGTGGTAAAAAACCTAAAAAATTAAAAAAGAAATAAAAATGTGTCTCCTTAATGAGTATTTCTACCTCTGGCACGAAACACGTCCGTTGAAAGCCTTTGCATTCCCTCGAAAAGATTTGTGATGAATCCCGAGGAATTGTTTCCCATACATCACGGACAGCCGTTTCCGACTCTTCTTGGGTGTTAGAATCAGGGTTTCGCTGTCATACTCGTCGCACAAGTTGGTCCCAAATGTGTTCCATTGGATTCAAGTGTGTACGTCGAGCTGGCCATACCAGGCAATTACAATCTCATTCAGGTAGTGATCCACAATACGAGCAATGGGACCTGGCATTATGCTCCATTAGCCTAGAATCTCTCACCGATGTAGGGGCTAAATGACACTACAGGTTCTTCGATTATGTCTTGTAAGAACCTCTGTGAAGTTAGAGATCTTCCTTGCACAACAACCATATCGGTGCGGGCGGTCAAGGAAATGCCTACCTAGAACATCAATGACCCACCAAGATTCCTGTGATGATATCAAATCCACCTGAGGAAACATATAGCATGTTACCGTTCTTCTGAGCGTCTCCTACGAATTTAATAAGTTAAAATGAAAGTATACCTTAACTAAAGTTCCCCGTAGCCATTTCATCTGTCGCCGAGAATCAAATAGATTACACGACATTTGAAAAATGGAAAAATGAGGGAAAATTCAAAAGGTGGTGTTGAGATGGGAAGTTAGTGTCCGAGTGGATCGAGGTCCCGATAGCTCAGTGGTAGAGCAGCTGCGTATCGAGCCGAAGATCGTGGTTCGAATCCCGCTCGTGACACTGACTTTTTTATCTCAACCAAAACCTTAATTAATTGTAAGTTATTGTATACCCTGTTTTGTTCTACTAGTCCTCGTTCATCGAGCAACTTGATTAGTAGGCCAGGTTTCAGTGGTTGAATCTCTTCTACGGTTAGTATGTCCCAAAAACTTCCTCCTGCAGTTTGATAGTAGGTGTGTTGGTGTTTCCTCTGCTTCTTTGCAGAATCTGCACGTGCATTGTTGGTTCAAGCCAATCTTCTTCAGATATCAATTAAGTTTGCAGTGCCCTGTTAAGAATTGCAATTTTTTTCTTCTTCCTTTAATACAATCTGTTATCTCTTTCCTTCCTAAGTTTGTTAGGAGGTTCTTGGATTGTGACTT
>NW_019394157.1:0-7381 GCF_000648675.2 Cimex lectularius | reverse complement strand
CTCTCTCTCATTAATATATCTGTAAGTATTCAAGCAATTATAGTGTATTGTATGTTATTTTGCACAAATTTGTAAGTTCTTTTCAAGATTTGTTCGTTAATAGATTTATTGCAGTTTGTAATGAGGTACTAAAAATTTAATTTTATATGTATGTAATGTATAACATTGTTAGTTAATTTTGTAATTATACAATTTTCTCTCTTTATTGATTAGTTACAGTTAAATGAACGTAAATTTTTATATAGTTATTATTACGACGATAACTATATGTGATTAATCTTAAGAAGTAAGATAAAGTTTACCATTTATCAATATATGATATTCAAATTAATTAATATCATACAGAATGGATCTTTAACTGCAATAAGGATCGTTGAGTACTTCTGGACCTGTGGTTCCATTCGCTGCGTTCGTTGAGGAAAACCTCGTTTTATTGCAAGATAATGCTCGACATGTTACTCGCATAGTCACAGATTACTTAGAGGTGTAGGATATACCACAATGAATTGGCCAATGCGTTCTACTGACATGAATCCTATAGAACATTTATCGGACATTACACAGACGGGTGAGACATCGTTCGCCACCTCCAACAAGCGTTGAACAGCTTCAAACTACTCGTACTGATGAATGGAAGAATGAGATTCTGTTTGACTAGACGAAATTCGATCGCTTATTTACTCGATGACGAAGAGACTTAAGTCCCTACGCGAAGCGAGAAGAAGTAAGAGCACAAGCAGATGAAAATTGTAAGGTAAATTTTAATCTATCTTTAAACGATATTTCAGTGTTTTGGTGACTTTTCTTTCCGCCAACAAAATTAAATCATAAAACTCTGACTTTCTGATTTCATTTAAGTTGGTTTAAATTAAAATAAGTATGTTGTTATTAATTTAATCATAAAAATATATATAGTTTCAAATAAATTATAAAATACTAGTGTCCCGTTTTTGTCTTTAAATGTGTTTAATGAAATATTATTATATACTAAATCAATTTCCGTTAGTTAAGTAAATAGAAGTTAAAATAATAAGCTAATTTTGTTAAACATAAACTGACAATGATTAACGACCATCGATGAATTTGGTTTCAATGGGTTTAACTAAAACCAAACAAAATTAACCTAATTTTTGTGATGCGGGATCAACATTTGCAGAGAATGGCTGATGAACTGTTTTTGGTAGGCGAATTAATCTGAAAATCGTGCTCTAGAGCTTAACCGATTGTTTAACAATTAATTAATTTTTAGTACAATTGAATTGTACTCACTGTAATTATTCATGTTTCAACTCTGTATAATTACATTAGCGTAAATTGATACATTGATAATAGATTAGAAAATTAATGATAAAATTAATAAAAATTAAATTAATTAATTTGAGTATTTTGTACGTCTACTATAAATCAAAATCTATTGTATTAAATTCACTAATTTCGTGGTCCGTTTGACCAATTAATATATTAGAATTAATTAAGGTTTTAGTCGAGATAAAAAAGTCAATGGCACGAGCGGGTTTCGAACCCACGATCCTCGGCTAGATACGCCGCTGCTCTATCACTTGAGCTATCGTGACCTCGATCCACTCGGACATTAACTTCCTATCTCAACCGCACCTTTTGAATTTTCCCTCCTTTTTGCCATTTTTCAAATGTCGTGTAATCGGATTGGATTCTCGGCGACAAATTAAATGGCCACGGAGTGCTTTAGTGAAGTATACTTCATTTAAATTCATTAAATTCACTAATTTCGTGGTCCGCTTGACCAATTAATATATTACAATTAATTAAGGATTTTAGTTGAGATATCTTTATAAACATATATATTTCTTTCTAACTATATATGTACATACTTAAATAATAGATAAATATTTAGTACGATGTTAAAGAGTCATGCCTCCATTACTGACAACTTATACAGATTATGGTCAATATGGGGCGATTATCCATAGAACTGTACTATTTTTTAACACTTAGGAATAATCGAAAAAATGAGAGAACGTCAGTAGTTTTTGGGCCAAAAATACATCTACAAGAAATAAAATTTATTAAAGCTCTCATTATTTATTATTTAAACGACAAATCAATGGTGATCATGCTTGGAAATGGTAGGTTTGCAGATATCATAATTCAATGTAGAGTTTTTCCTTATAAGAAAAACATATTTTAAGAATATCTTAAGCCTGCTGTATTGAACATTCCGTTCGGCTACCAATCGATTCAAACAAATTCACATAAGACATCAAAATCGTCAAACAAAGCCAAACCGGGCCGAATAAGAAGTTTGTTTATGTTTGGCCGGCTCTCGTCCCGAATGGGGTAAATGTATTCAGGACAACTAGGCCGCAGTGAAATTACTTCCAGGTCGGTGCGGGGTAGGGAGGTTGACTTGTTATGTCCCTCAGTCAATATGTGACCTCTAAGGTTGCATGTTTCGACTGGAATATAAAAGAAACTTACTCACCGAAAACATTTTTCCTTTCCGGCGAGGGAAGGCACGATAAACAAAATTAGATCCCGCCCTTATTTTGAAAAAGTACCAAATTCACTTCTTTTTTCTTCTTCAGAAGCCTAATGTTGCGGCGGAATTAAAAAAAGAAAGGTGGAACGTGCAAGTACGTTGAAATAAGACTTTCGTCAAATGGAACTGGCACAATTTATCCCAGAGCCCATCAACAAACTACGATCAAAGAGATGAAAAAATAAATTTGAAAAAGTCGACTTGCCCCTTCGTGACCTATTTTCGAGATGAGATGGATACGTAAGATATGCAGGGTAATGCAGCTATAACGCGTTTACCGGTGCTCAAGCGCCAATACATTTCTCCTTCCAAGAAATTTCGTTTTCAAATCAAAACGACTCCAATATCATTCTTTGAATTTTTATGCAGATTAAACAGATACGATTTTTTGAAATAATTTATTTGTTACCTACAGATGATAGTATACTATACAATTATGTACATATGATTAATATATCACACAGCACAACACTAGCACTAATGCCAGCACTGCACCGGCAAAACACATGTTTTGAGGAGCCACCCATTGCTGGCACTCAGTCTGTATGATTAGGCGTCAAGGAGGTCCCGAGACCATCGTCTGTTGAGGCGCATGGTGGGTTGTCAGGATGGGAATGAGTGGAACGGGCTCGAGCAGAATGGTTACGATGGTTCGAAAGGTTGGTGTGGAAGGTTTGGAATCTGGACCGGATTTGTTCGTTGACATAAGGAATGTTGAGGTCTTTGTGGATGGTGAGGTGACTTAATAAGGTGCGTTGAAAATTTGTCTAAGGACTTTCGATTGTATGCGTATGTGTATATTGGAAGGCTTGGCAGTGCCCCACAGTCCCACTCCGTATGTCTATATTGGTCTTAGTAAGTCTTGTACAGTGTTAGCTTTGTCTTAATTGTCAAAGACAATTTCGGTCTTAGAAGCTTTCGTAGTAGTCTAAGTCTTGTATTAAGTTCCCGTTTTTTACGTCTTATGTGGGGATTCCACGTCAGTCTGCTGTCAATATATAGTTCCAGGTATTTGGCTTGAGTGGAAACTGGTATCTCTTTGTTGTGGATGTACAACGGAGAGCAACACTGCTTTTCAGCGTAAAAGTACACTGAGTGCACTTTTCTTCGTTCAGTCTTGTTCTCCATTTTTACACCAGTATTCGATAAGGTCAAGAAGTTCCTGGATGTTGGAGGTAGCTTGGACAGGATTGGAGTTAGAGGATAGGATTGCGGTGTCGTCCGCGCAGGTGATAATAGAGTCAGGATGTGTTGCTAGGACAACAGTATTTATAAACAATATGAAAATATTACAGAAGAAGTGTGGAGTTGTGGACATTTCGAACTTTAATTTTACAGACGAGCCAAAATGTTATGTTGGTAACAAATTCTACTAGTCATTCATAATTTCTCATTCTATATAAAAAGAATAAATTAATTTAAACAAAAACAAAGGAATTAATATATAACAACTTTGACCTACATGCACAAAAAGACAGAAAACCATGAATACAAAAATTAAACTATTTAAAACAATTTATCTGCTCTTAGAGAATATTGCCAGGAACGCTAGGACATCATTCTATAGTTTTTCGACCTGTGATCACCAAAAATGTTTGATAAAATCTGTTATTTCACAGCTGTGTGTTCCAATTACATGTAAAAATCTCACTAGAACACACAAATAATGTAATATTGTTTGTTTTAATTATTCAGAAATCGTGAGGTGCGGTCTGGTGTGATATAGGCTTCAGAAAAACATTTTCTTTATCGTGCCAACGTTTCGATCTTTATTGAACCCTGAAGATGATTTCAATAAAGATCGAAACGTTGGCACGATAAAGAAAATGTTTTTCTGAAACCTACATCACACCCGAACGCATCTCACGATTTCTGAATAGTTATCGATTAACGGTCACTAATCACCACACGTTTGTTTTAATCGTATATCTTATCTCGTATCGTATATCGCTTATCGTATATCGTATCTCTCTCCTATTTTAGAACGAAATAATCCATTAGGTTGACAAAAACACTCGGAATAATTAATAGTAATCCAATATGAAAAAAGGAAGGGACTTGGTTGAAATTATGGCCTAGGAGCCGATGAAAAATGCCCCGACCGCTTCAAAAATACCATCCATCACATCTGAGTCGAGTTCATTGCGACATCCGTTTACAATTAGATTCCGGCCCGTGTGNTTAATGAGAGAGAGAGAGAGAGAGAGAGAGAGAGAGAGAGAGAGAGAGAGCGAGAATGAGGGAGAAGGACAGAAAATAGATTGATAGTTTAATGATTTTGAATATCATAGATTGATGAATAGTCAATTTTATCTTACTCCTTAAAATAGTTATCGTCCAACCGTGTAAAATGTATACGAAAAACGACATCGTTCATAGCTTACTTCAGTTTGTCATCGGAGCAAAAGATGTTGTCTGTCTGACAGTGATTATAAAGTAAAATTTTCTTTATTCTGAACTTGTCCTGTTAAACTGTTACGATTAGGTAGACAGAAAGAAAAGACAGAGAGCGAGTGAGAACTTACAAATTTGTAAATGATAATACCAGAAATGACAAAGGTTATCGGTACGATAAGAAATAAACGAATTACTTAAATAATAATAGTATAAGATAGAAATTTAAATGCGTTAAACATTTGCAAAAATATCTTCAATTAATTAAATGACAATAAGTGGGTTCAGAGTAGTACTAAATAAAAATTGATGTAGATAGTGCATAAAAATAAAATAATAGATAAATATTTAGTACGATGTTAAAGAGTCATGCCTCCATTACTGACAACTTATACAGATTATGGTCAATATGGGGCGATTATCCATAGAACTGTACTATTTTTTAACACTTAGGAATAATCGAAAAAATGAGAGAACGTCAGTAGTTTTTGGGCCAAAAATACATCTACAAGAAATAAAATTTATTAAAGCTCTCATTATTTATTATTTAAACGACAAATCAATGGTGATCATGCTTGGAAATGGTAGGTTTGCAGATATCATAATTCAATGTAGAGTTTTTCCTTATAAGAAAAACATATTTTAAGAATATCTTAAGCCTGCTGTATTGAACATTCCGTTCGGCTACCAATCGATTCAAACAAATTCACATAAGACATCAAAATCGTCAAACAAAGCCAAACCGGGCCGAATAAGAAGTTTGTTTATGTTTGGCCGGCTCTCGTCCCGAATGGGGTAAATGTATTCAGGACAACTAGGCCGCAGTGAAATTACTTCCAGGTCGGTGCGGGGTAGGGAGGTTGACTTGTTATGTCCCTCAGTCAATATGTGACCTCTAAGGTTGCATGTTTCGACTGGAATATAAAAGAAACTTACTCACCGAAAACATTTTTCCTTTCCGGCGAGGGAAGGCACGATAAACAAAATTAGATCCCGCCCTTATTTTGAAAAAGTACCAAATTCACTTCTTTTTTCTTCTTCAGAAGCCTAATGTTGCGGCGGAATTAAAAAAAGAAAGGTGGAACGTGCAAGTACGTTGAAATAAGACTTTCGTCAAATGGAACTGGCACAATTTATCCCAGAGCCCATCAACAAACTACGATCAAAGAGATGAAAAAATAAATTTGAAAAAGTCGACTTGCCCCTTCGTGACCTATTTTCGAGATGAGATGGATACGTAANATTCATTGCCTTCTGTCCGACAAATTTCTCAGATTAAAACTTTACATTTGCTCAATATATATTTTTCTTTAGTACAGATAACAATAAATAAAGTTTTAAAATTAAAGTTAAATATGTTTTAAAAAATCAATTTTATAATTCAAAGAGAAATTGTGTGTTGCGATCGTTTTTGGATTTGCTGGATGATCCAGAATCAAACATTTATTGAACTGACATGTCTAGATAAATTTATTCTCGCAATGTTCTTAGACAACAGCATGCCCACTGTTATGCACATAAAATAGATAAATAGTTAATAGTCAGGCTAAAAATTATTTATATTATATTGATTGTACAGTTTATTGGAAAAAATCATTAAACGGAAATAATTACTCTGTTAAAACCAGAACGAGAAAAGAAGGAAAAAAATGACCGTCATTGCTTCAAAAGTACGTTCTACATAGGCAAACAGGTACCTAAATAGTAGTAGTAAAATAATTCCTGTCATATAAGAGAGGTTTAAAGCTTTAAAATACTTTTTTTAAATTAATAAATTATTATTAAATCGTGATGATAGCTCGAGTGGTTAGAGCAACTTCTATTGAGCCGAAGATCTTGGGTTCGAATCCCGCTTGTGACACTAACTTTTTCATCTTAACTAAGACCTTATATAAAAAGAATAATTAATTCAAATAATTAATACGGTCAGTTATGTCCGTCAAACATAAATGGATTAATTAATTATTAACTAAAATTTCGGGGCTACGGCAGGATTGCTCTCACACATTCTCCCTTCATTTTTATGCACGGTTCTTTCTCTAACACTTTTTCTATATCAGTTTTTTCTTTTATTTTTTTCGCTCTCAGTTTTTGCAACGAACAGCACGGAAGTCGTTAGCTTTTACCGACTACCGTTTAACTATGTAAATACCAAGACGAGACAAGCATGGATCGATGGAAAAATAATGGGCGGCTACAACTAAAGGACATCATATCCGAAAATTCTTCTCAACGATAGTTGGACTTGCAAATTTAAAGTTCAGTCATGACTGACTGTAACGCGGGAAAACTGCATATATTTCCATCGATCTATATCATAGAGGAAACAACTTGTCAAAAATCCTCAAGGAAAAATGGGATTATATATTGTTCAAAATTTAAAAAGTTTATCGATTCTATTAACTTAAATTTATTGAGATTTATCAGTCGCAGTAAGCTCAGAAAAATATATTAATAATATATGCATAT